>NC_037670.1:93306649-93320559 GCF_003255815.1 Theropithecus gelada
GGGGGAGGGGGGAGGGATTGCATTGGGAGTTATACCTGATGTAAATGACGAGTTGATGGGTGCAGCAGACCAACATGGCACAAGTATACATATGTAACAAACCTGCACGTTATGCACATGTACCCTACAACTTAAAGTATAATAATAATAATAAATAAACTAAGAAAAAAAAAAAAGAAAACAAAAAGCTTAAGGGTTAAAAAAAAAATGTTAATAGATACAAGACCTCTCCCTCTCATCATACATAAAAATTAACACAAAATGAGTTAAATACTTAAATGTCAAACTCCTAAAACTATGAAACTACTAGAAGAAAACAGAGGAAATGCGTCATGACATTGAAACTGGGAAAGGTTTTTTTTAATTAAGACCTCCAACACAAAAACGAGAAAACATCTGCAATCTATACATCTGACAAGGGGTTAATATCCAAAATATAGGATAAACAATTCAACATCCAAAAAAAGTCAGATTAAAACATGGGCAAAAGGCCTTAATGGACATTTTTCAAAAGAAAGCATACAAACAGGTGACACATATATTTTTTAAAAAACAGTTAATATTACTAATCATCAGGGAAATACAATCAAAACCACAGTAAGATACCATCTCAATCTGTTTAGAATGACTTTTATCAAAAAGATATAGGAAAACAAGTGCTGGCAAGGGTGTGGAGAAAAGAACATTTACACATTGTTGGTGGTATTGTAAATTAGTACAGTTGTTATAGGCAAACACTATGCAGGTTCCTCGAAAAACTACAACTACTTTATTATTCAGCAATCCCACTATTGGGTATATATCTGTATTAGTCCATTTTCTGTTGCTATGACAGAATACTTGAAACTGGATAATTTATAAATAAAAGGAATTTATTTCTTACCATTATAGAGGTTGGGAAGCTCAAGGTTGAGAAGCCACATTTACTAAGAGTCTTCTTACTGAGGCACACCAAGGTAGTACAGGATATCACATGGCCAGCAGGCTGAGAATGCTAACATGCTAGCTCAGTTCCCTCCTTCCTCTTCTTGTAAAGGGACCAGTTCCCCTTCCATGGTGAACCATTAATCCCTTAACTCATTAATTAATGAATGGATTAATCCATATGACCCAATCACCTCTAAAGGATTCACTTCTCAATACTACCACATTGGGAGTTAAATTTTAACATAAGTTTTAGAAAAGACAAATTCAAACCATAGCAATATTCAAAGGAAATGAAATCAATGTATCAAAGAAATGGTCTGTTCTCCCATGTTTATTGCAGCACTATTACAATTGTCAAGATATGGAATCAACCTAAGTATACAACAAAGGATGTGGATTTTAGAAATATGGTGTGTGTGTGTTTATATATATAAATATATATTTATATTAGATATATATTTAATCTAATATATATTAGATTAAGTGCTGGGATTGCAGGCTTGAGCCACCGTGCCCGGCCGGCTTTCTTAAAGATCAATACAATTGATAGACTTCTAGCAAAAAGAAAAAAAAAAGAAAGAAAAGAAATTAGATATAAATATTAGATATAAATATATGTTAAATATAAATATATTAATATTTATATGTATTTATATGTAAATATATAAATATTACCTATATATAATTCTGTTTACATATATAAACAGAATAGAATACTATTCAGCATTCTGAATAGTATTCAGAAGGAACTGTGTGTCTCACTCACCTATGAGTGAGACATTTAAGTATTTAACTCATTTTGTGTTAATTTTTATGTATGATGAGAGGGAGAGGTCTTGTATCTATTAACATTTTTTTTTTAACCCTTAAGCTTTTTGTTTTCTTTTTTTTTTTCTTAGTTTATTTATTATTATTATTATACTTTAAGTTGTAGGGTACATGTGCAAGGAACAAAATCTTGCCATTTGTGACAACATGGATGAACCCAGAGAATATCATGTTAAGTGAAATAAGCCGGACACAAAAAGACCAATACTACATAATCTCACACACATGTGGAATCTAACAAAAAATATGTTGATATCATAGAAGCAGAGAGTAAAACAGTAGTTATTAAAGACCTGGTAGGAGACGGCCCTGAATGAAGGATGAGGAAAGATTGGTCAGTGGTACAGTAGTGTAACTAAGGTACTGTATATCTCAAAATAGCTACGAAAAAGAGGCTTTTGAATGTTCTCACTACAAAGAAATAATAAATGCATGAGGTGATAGATATTATAACTACCCCAATTTGATCATTATACAACATACATATGTATCAAAACAACAGATTCTACTCTATAAATATCATACAAATTACAACGTGTCAATTTTTAACAATAGATACAAACACTAAATAAAACTGGTACACCCATACAACCAGTTATGCAGACTTTAAAGCATGAAACCCTAATATATATATAAAGGATTCATAAATATTAAAAGGGTCATGCACTAATAACAAGTAATAATTATAAATTTATATGCAGCTAATAAAATATTTCCAAAATGCATAAATCAAAATTGGAAAACCTGAAAAAGAAATGAAATAACCTAAAAGAGAAATGAAATAACCTATAATTAAAGTGGAAAAATGCACATGGCTACATAACTGAACAACATGATTAATAACCTGGACTTGATTGACATATATAAAATACTGCATTCAGAAAAAAATTAAGCAAGTAACATTATCATATGGTAAACTTCCAGCAAGTCTTAAAGGATTAAAACAATTCAAAACATTTACATGAAACCAAACTAAATTAAAAGATAACTTAATCACTGCCAAAATATTCAGAAATTAAAGAAAATATTTTCTAATTTGAATTCGCATGAACTAGAATAGTCTATAGAATTAATTATACCAATCAATATGTACAGCTTGATGAGAAAGTACAAATGAGAACACACATAACCAGCATCTAAATCAAGTAAGAGGATTTCCAGAAAGTATTATACTTAGCAATACATTTCAGTAATTCAGGGGTTAAAGAAAAAAATCACAATGAAAATTAGAATAAAATTTGAACTAAATAAATATATGCCTTTTGATAATCTGCAAGATGCAGATAAATTTGAACTTAGAGAAAATTTACAACTTAAATTAATTTTAGTGAAAAAAATTAATCTTCTAAGTATCCATCTCAAGAAGTTAGAAAAAAACACAACAAATAAAGAATAATAGAAGAAAAACACTTATAAAAATACGAAGGTATTAATGAAATAGAACAAAGACCTGCATTTGAGAGAAGGGAGGGAAAGCCAAACATTAGCTTTTTTATTGTTTTTGTTTTTGAGACGGAGTCTTGCTCTGTCGCCCAGGCTGGAGCGCAGTGTCCGGATCTCAGCTCACTGCAAGCTCCGCCTCCCGGGTTTACGCCATTCTCCTGCCTCAGCCTCCAGAGCAGCTGGGACTACAGGCGCCCGCCACCTCGCCTGGCTAGTTTTTTGTTTTTTTAGTAGAGACGGGGTTTCACTGTGTTAGCCAGGATGGTCTCCATCTCCTGACCTGACCTCGTGATCCGCCCGTCGTGGCCTCCCAAAGTGCTGGGATTACAGGCTTGAGCCACCGTGCCTGGCCGGCTTTCTTAAAGATCAATACAATTGATAGACTTCTAGCAAAAAGAAAAAAAAAGAAAGAAAAGAAATTATCACCAATATAAAAAATAATGATGAGGCCATCCCAAGCATTCAGGAAGTAAAAAATGTCTATCATTCAACAACAGAAACATAGGAAACACTTTCTAACATGATTTATGAGGCCAACTTAAACCTAGAAAAAAAAAAACTGACAAGGACATTCCAAGAAATAAATATTAAAGGCCAAGCTTTTTTCTGAATATAAATAGAAAATCATCAATAAAATATTGGCAATGAGATCTCAAGAATATATAAACACATGATAATAAATCATAATAAAGTTAGATTTGATCCATAAATGTGAGGTTATTTTAACATACAAACAATTATCAGTAAAATTTACCACCTGAACTATAAAATGGAAAAAAAATGATATTTTATTAGCTACAGAATAAGCATCTGATAAAAACACTCTTATAAAAAAAATTCATGGCAAACCAGTAAATTTTAAAAATATTTTTATTGTGATTAAGTATCTACCAAACCCTTTATAGCTAATATGATGCTTAATGATCAAATGTTAAACCTCTCCTCAAGTTTAGGCCTAAGACTTTTACTGAACTCTGCACTCTAGTGGAATCAGGTAAAAATAAATAAAAATATGTAAACAGACGAAAGAAAATTGCCATTATTCACAGATAACATTTTAATGAAGAAAGTCCCAATAAAATAAAACATAAGAATTTATAAATAAATTTAGCAAAATTAGCAAAACAGTCAATACAAATTCTATTTCTATAGACTAGCAACAAAAAATTAGAAAACAAAACAACAACGATTTCATTTTGTTCTAGTTCTGAACAAGATATAGTAGATATATTTCAACGTATTCTATCTTGCTGATTATACTGATAAACTGGTACAACAAAATACATGAAACTATCATCAGAGTACTCTGAAAGGTTGGGGGAAAATGCAGACTCTCTTGAGAACTCAGGACCCAGGGTTCAGTTTCCTATTTTGTGTTTGATTGCTTGTTTTCTGTTAGTTTGTCAGTTTTCCCTCCTATATATCCCTAGTCTAGTGATGAAGAAGCTTTTGCCACCTGGAAACACCAATGGTCACATACTGTAAAAATAAAAAATAAAAAACTGGCCAGACACAGTGGCTGACACCTGTAATCCCAGCACTTTGAGAGGCTGGGGCAGGAGGCTTGCTTGAGCCTAAGGAGGATGAAGTTGCAGTGAGCAGTGATCATGCCACTGCACTCCAGCCCGGGTGACAGTGCAAAACTCTGTCTCAAAAACAAAAAACAAACAAAAACCTACCATACCAATACACAAAAAAAACTATGTATGTTTTTTCAGTTCTAGCTGTAGGTCTGGGAGAGGAGTATCCCTGCAGGACAAAAACTTTTTGACTTGTTAGTGGTTTATTCAGGGATTAAACTTCCTGACTTAGACTTGGGAGGGTGTATGTGTCCAGGAATTTATCCATTTCTTCGAGATTTTCTAGTTTATTTGCATAGAGGTGTTTACAGTATTATCTGGTGGTTGTTTGTATTTCTGTGGGAAAAGTCGTGATATCTCCTATATCATTTTTTATTGTGCCTATTTGTACTGAAATTGAGGCAGTAATTAATAGCCTACCAACCAAAAAAGTCGAGGACCAGACGGATTCACAGCCGAATTCTACCAGAGGTACAAAGAGGACCTGGTACCATTTCTTCTGAAACTATTCCAAACAATTGAAGAGGATGGAATCCTCCCTAACTCATTTTATGAGGCCAGCATCATCCTGATCCTAAAACCTGGCAGAGACCCACACAAAAATATTTTCGGGCCAATATCGCTGATGAACATCAATGTGAAAATCCTCAATAATATACTGGCAAATCAAATCCAGCAGCACATCAAAAAGCTTTTCCACCACGATCAAGTTGGTTTCATAGTTGGGATGCAAGACTGGTTCAACATATGCAAATCAATAAAAGTAATCCATCACATAAACAGAACCAATGATAAAAAAACACATGATTACCACAATAGATGCAGAAAGGCCTTTTGTAAAATTCAACACCCCTTCATGCTAAAAATTCAGTACCCCTTCATGCTAAAAATTCAGTAAACTAGGTATTGATGTAACGTATCTCAAAATAATAAGAGCTATTTACGACAAACCCACAGTCAATATCATACTGAACAGGCAAAAACTGGAAGCATTCCCTCTGAAAACTGGCAGAAGACAAGGATGCCCTCTCTCACCACTCCTATTCAACATAGTATTGGAAGTTCTGGCTAGGGCAATCAGGCAAAAGAAAATAATACAGGGTATTCAAATATGAAGAGAGGAAGTCAAATTGTCTGTTTTCAGATGACATGATTGTATATTTAGAAAACTCCATCATCTCAGTTCAAAATCTCCTTAAGCTGATAAGCAACTTCAGCAAAGTCTCAGGATACAAAAATCAATGTGCAAAAATCACAAGCATTCCTAGACACCAATAACAAACAGACAGCCAAATCATGAGTGAACTCCCATTCACAGTTGCTACTAAGAGAATAAAATACCTAGGAATCCAACTTACAAGAGATGTGAAGAACCTCTTCAAGAACTACAAACCACTCCTTAAGGAAATAAAAGAGGACACAAACAAATGGAAAAACATTCCATGCTCATGGATAGGAAGAATCAGTATCATGAAAATGGTCATACTGCCCAAAGTAATTTATAGATTCAATGCTATCCCCATTAAGCTACCACTGACTTTCTTCACAGAATTGGAAAAAACTACTTTAAACTTCATATGGAACCCAAAAACAGCCCACATAGCCAAGACAATCCTAGGCAAGAAGAACAAAGCTGAAGGCATCATGTTACCCGACTTCAAACTATACTACAAGGCTACAGTAACCAAAACTGCATGGTACTGGTACCAAAACAAATACATAGACCAATGGAACAGAATAGAGGCCTCAGACATAATACCACACAGGTACAAACCATCTGATCTTTGACAAACCTGACACACACAAGCAATGGGGAAACATTCCCTATTTAATAAATGGTGTTGGGACAACTGGCTAGCCATATGTAGAAAACTGAAACTGGACCCCTTCCTTACACCTTATACAAAAAATCAACTCAAGATAGATCAAAGGCTTAAACGTAAGACCTAGGACCATAAAAATCTTAGAAGAAAACCTGGGCAATACCATTCAGGACATAGGCATGGACAAAGACTTCATGGCTAAAACATCAAAAAGCAATGGCAATAAAAGCCAAAATTGACAAATGGGATTTAATTCAACTAAAGAGCTTCTGCACAGCAAAAGAAACTATCATCAGAGTGAACAGGCAACTTACAGAATGGGAGAAAATTTTTGCAATCAATTCAGCTGACAAAGGGCTAATATCCAGAATCTACAAAGAACTTAAACAAACTTACAAAAAAAAATTAAAACAAACAAAAAAAACACAACACCATCAAAAAGTGGGCAAAGGATATGAACAGACACTTGTCAAAAGAAGACATTTATGCAGCCAACAGACATATGAAAAAAAGCTCATCAGCACTGGTCATTAGAGAAATGCAAATCAAAATCACAACAACATACCATCTCACACCAGCTAGAACGGTGACCATTAACAGGTCAGGAAACAACAGATACTGGAGAGGATGTGGAGAAATAGGAATGCTTTTACACTGTTGGTGGGACTGTAAATTAGTTCAACCATTGTGGAAGACAGTGTGGTGATTCCTCAAGGATCCAGAACTAGAAATACCATTTGGCCAAGTAATCCCATTACCCAAAGGATTATGAATCATTCTATGATAAAGACACACGTGCATGTATGTTTTTTGTGGCACTATTCACAATAGCAAAGGCTTGGAACCAACCCAAATGTACATCAATTATAGACTGGATAAATAAAATGTGGCACATATACACCACGGAATACTATGCAGCTGTAAAAACGGATGAGTTCATGTCCTTTGCAGGGGGATGGATGATGCTGGAAACCATCATTCCCCACAAGCTATCACAAGATCAGAAAACCAAACACCACATGTCCTCACTCATAAGTTGGAGTTGAACAATGAAAACACAAGGACACAGGGAGGGGAACATCACACACTGGGGCCTGTCAGGGGCTGGGGGGCTAGGAGAGGGATAACACTAGGAGAAATACCTAATGTAGGTGATGCGTTAATGGGTACAGCAAACCACCAGGGCACGTGTATACCTATGTAACAAAACTTCACGTTCTTCACATGTAACCCAGAACTTAAAGTATAATTTTAAAAAATCTTTTTGACTACACTAGGTCTACTCTAGCCAAACATCATGAAAATAAACACCACTCTGTCCCTCCCTCACTCCACTGTGCACAGCTGCCCGCACTGCAACTGTTTGACAAGAGCCTTGGCTTCTACTCCACCTCTACAGTGAGGAAGTGGCTTTGTCTCCTGTCTGGTAGGCATTTGCAGAGGCTGTGTGCATGAGCAGAGCCTGGCTACCATCCCTAGGTGACAGCAGGGAGAGAGTTTCCCTCCTGACACTGGTGGGCATCTGCAGAATTTGTTTGAGTAAAGCCTTACTATCATCTCACACAAGCAGTTAAAAGACAGCTCCTCCTGGCTGCTAGATACCTGTAGAGATTATGTGTGTGAGCACACCCCTGAGTACCATCCTAGCTTGACAGTCATGACCTTTAAATAGGAAACTGAGTCATATCATAATACCTCAAATTCTAAAATGCAATACAAAATAACTCTTCATAACTAGAAACATTAACTCAAATGAGGGGGAACAATCAATCTGACAGTGACAGAGCAGAGCAAAAGCATCAGTAAATGTGAATATATACCAATAAAAAGGTATTGTCTGAAGAACAAAGAGAAGATAGATTGAAAACAAATGAATATAGCCTCAGTGACCTGTAGGACAATACAAAGATCTTATCTCTGTGTCATAAGACTCCCAGACAGAAAGGAATGTATAGAGTTTCATTTAAAAAATAAAATAAAATAAAACGAGGGCTGAAAACTGCTCGAATTTGGTGAAAGACATAAAATTCCAGAATCAAGAGGCTCAGTGAACCCACAAAGAGGATAAAGCAAAACAACTGATCCCCAGGCACATCAAAATCAAACTTCGGAAAACCAAGAACAAAAAAATCTTAAAATCATTCAGAGAAAAACAATGTATTACTTATAAAAACAACAGTCTGATGACAAATTTCTTTTCAAAAACCGTGAGAACCAAAAGAAAGTGGCATATTTTCCAAATGCTGAAAAAAAAAGCCCCTGCCAAGAGTCGGAATCTTATATCCATGGAGAGTGAAATAAATACTTTTCAGATTAAGAAAAAGAGAAATTGATACCAGAAAACCTATCTGAAAAGAACTGTTGAAGACAGCTATTCAAATAAAGGAACAATAGAAAGAAGTCGGAACATCAGGAATGAAGAAAGAGTAAAGGAGCAGATAACTACATGAGTGAATATAGTAAGATATTCTGCTTCTGAGTTTTAAAAGCTGTATTGGTGTATCTCTAACAAAAATATTTTATCTAAAAATATAGAAATTCATCCAAATCAACAAAAATTATAGTTTTTAGGAAAGAGAACCTGAAATTTGAATTGGCATGTCAAAAATGTTTTAAAGATGATATAGAAATGGCCAATAGTTATCTGAAAATATATTTATGTTGAGTAGTGACCAGGAAGATGCCAATTAGCAATAACATGGGATACCAACATGCATCTATTAACCTGGCTAAAATTAAAGATTGACAATACTAAGTATTGGCAAGATTGCAGAGCAATTTGAACTCTCATATACTGTTGGTGCTATGTTCAGTATTCACTATAGTATATTTTTTGGTGATCAAACAGAAGATGCATTTAGTTAACATCTATCTATTAACTGATATTTATGATCTTTGCAAATATATTTTAAATTAATTTCTAAAATTTCACTGTATTTCATAAATGTTCCATGGCTAGAAATTTTAAACAAAATAAATTCAGTGTTTGTTAAAGAAAGAAGAGTGAACTACAGATGCTGAAGCCAAAATTGCTCATGGTGAAGGCAACATGTGTTATTTTCTCTGGATGGAGTTGCAGCTTAACAAATTTTCTCTGATATTTCTCTATATTTCTGTATTAATGCTAAAATACAGCCAATGTTCCTCTCAAATTTGTTCAAGTTTCACTTAGGTCATGGAAATATTGTTTTTTACTTTCTTGCCAATACTATTAATACTTTTTGTTTTCAAAAATTACATGTATACACGGTTCAGACAAGCAAAGAGTGCCAGAGATACTATAAGGAAAAATAGCAGCCTCCTGTCTCACTTTATATTACCCCAAATTCCTGCATTCCACTCTGTTAGTTGGCATTTATTTCCATGTTTCCAAATAACACAATACTGTCATATATTGCTTTCATTTCAGCTAAAACTTGACTTCTTAATATGGAAAATCTTCATTTAGTTCTTGACCTAAACTCAGCACACTTTTTCTCTAGTATGATATAACAATTTATGATTAAACTTCTCTCTGGGTCCAATATATGAAGAAATCCAGGAGTTTGGCTATTATGCTTGTCAGCATTATCATGCACCCTTGTTTCTTCTTTTTGCTTCCTCCCATTCAGATGCTGATATCATGAAGGTCTTGCTAGTTTTGGTAGGTTTTGATGGGTTATCCCCACCTGCTTGTATTTTGAGATTTGTAAGGAAACCTTGTCAACTAGTTTTGTTGTAAATGTGCATGGATTTGGGGCTTTCCTGTCTCATTGCTCTGCTTCTATGTGGGGATTCACCATCTCCACTGTCATGACACCTTTCTGATATCCCTACATTTGAATATAAAACTGAGATAATAACACATGTTCTTACTTTATAAATGTAAAAGAATTAACTTAGAAGAACACTAATAATAAATACTATAAGGAAATGTGATGAATCATTAAAATGGAGCTTTACATAGCAAAAAGGGTATTTTCCCAATGAAGACTTAGGTGATCATTACAGCCCAAGAAAAAAAAAATCATAACTTCTCTTCTGGTATTTACATAATGATGACTTGAATAATTTGCACATGTGAACACAATTTATCTTCTCTTCTCAATTGTGTGATTGTGTGGGACAATGGTTGAATGCTCATTATTATTGAATAGACTCTAGCACTAAACAGAAGTCGTGCTAATGATCAGTGAAGGTTTGTTAAATGAGCAAGTAAATGAAAATGTGAACGGATTAAAAATTATTTTTCTTTGATTTAGAGTAAATCCTTACATATTCGTGGACAGGTTATCTTACTTCTTGGGTTGTCTTGTGTGGCGGTACAAAAACATTTCACTGAAATCTTTGCTTTATTGACAAGTGAACTCCTATTTTCTCCGAGTGTGGAGACTTCCAAACAACTATGTAGGTTTTGTGTCACAGAGACTAAACAAGAGACAATAGCACTTAGACCACTCTATTTTCTTCCCAGAGGAAATTACAGAACAAATTTTAGTTTGAAATTAGATTGTGGGAGTGGGCTCATGTCCCGTTCCTGCCATGTCAGACCTTTAAACTGTGGCTTTATTATTCTGTTCAAAGTGAATTCTCACCCTATCAAACACACATGTAATATATATGTCTAAAAATGTTGCCACTACTGGATGAGATAAATCAATTTTACATTATTTAATATTTTAATCACTTCTTCATTATGATTAACAGAAGAATGACTGTTAGTGGCATTAGGAATTGGAAAAATTTTTATTATCTTATTATTCTGTCATATTCATTCGGCATATTTTTAAAAAGGGAAGCCCTGGTCAATGTGTCACCTAGAATCCTAGGGAAAGAAAGAAGCTGGCTGTGGTGGGAGGGACATATTATCTATGTTACCCCATGTCATCATCTAAAAATTTCAAGAAATTTGGTCTTACAGTATATGACAACCAGAACTGGCCTTATAATTTGTTAATAACATTATTTACAGTTCATATTTCAAAGCTAAGAAAGATTAAGCCAAAATTTCATACAGAGACAGAACTGGAACTAGAATCCAGATTTCCTGGCTCCCTGTTCAGTGCTTTTTCTTCCTCATCTCCCAAATTTGCCCCAGCCCAAGTTTGTTTTGATTAGCCTTCTTCAGTCTAAATTATTAATGCCTGAAAATCAAACACAGAATATTCCAGAAAAAAAGTTCTATAGTGACCGGATTACAAAGTGTGATAAACTCTACTGAATTTGAGAAGAGTGCTAAATAATTGAGACATGGCATGACATAAGCCTCTGCCATCAGTGCTTCCTACTTTGTTCTAAACTCTAAAACTCAATACCTCCCTGAAATGGTCCAGATGCTGCATGGAAGATTCTATTAATTATAATTCAAAATGGCATCACTCACAATCATCTTAATAATGCACACTCCCCAAAGACAATATGTAATTGTAAGCCTTGAGTCCAGCGCGCACATAGATAACAGTATTGGGTTACAGTTCATATGATTTTCTTTTTTGTTTCATTTTAAAATATTTTATGTGGCATAAGGTTATTGGATTTTTGAAATCTTAAATCTACCAAGATGTTCTTTCAGCTTTAAAAACATTTTCTATTTCATTCATAAAGATCATGTTTATTTAACCTACTTATGGCCACTCAAAAATGCTGTTTTAAAGGAAAACACTTATTTTTAAAGTTAACTAAACTTTAGAATTTACAACACAGATAAAATATTATTTTTATCTTAATATGTTACTAAACTGGATAATTTATGCAATTAAAATATTGCAAAAAGGAATTGCTCTATGCCTCATCATGGTTTTATTTTTAACACAATCTTAAAATGCTTCTTTAGCTCATTTCAATTCTAGAAGTAATAAGGATCAACCACATTTTTTTAAATGACTTTAATATTCCTGGAGGTGATTACAGAACAAATTTGAGTCTGGAATTCAATTGTGGGAGTGAGCTCCTGTCCAGTTCCTCCTGCATCATAACTAAAAAACTGTGGCTTTATTATTCTATTCAAAGTGAATTCTCACCTTAACACATGTATAATAACATCTATGCCTAAAAATGTTACCACTACTGGATGAGATAAATCAATTTTATATTATTTAATATTGTAATCACTTCTTCCTCATGATGATTAATAGAAGAATGACTTTGGGTAACAGTGCTTTATCAGATGTGTATGTTGCAAACACATCCTCCAAGTTTGTGCTTCTCTTCTCTTTCTCTTGATAGTCTTTCACACAGCATAAGTTTTTAATTTTAATGAATTACATCTTCTGAATTATTTCTTTCATGAATCATGCCTTTGGTGTTGTATCTACAAACATCACTATATCCTAAGTCATCTAGGTTTTCTTTTGTGTTATTATCTAACACTTTCTAAGACATTTGTAGTTTGTGTATTAAATTTAACTCTGTGATTCATTTTTATTTAATTTTTTTTATTCCAGTGTAACATCTGTGTCTAGATTTTATTTGAACATGTGGATGTTCAGTTGTTCCAGCACTGTTTGTTGAAAAGACATGTTTTCTCCATTGTATTGCCTTTGTTCCTTTATCAAAGATTAGTTGATTTACTGGGTCTATTTCTGGGCTATTTTATTCAGTTGACCTATTTGTCTATTCTTTCAACAATACCACAGTCTCAATGACTGTTTTATAATAAGTAATGAAGTCATGTAGTGTCACTCCTCCGACTTTGTCCTTCACCTTCAATATTGTGTTGAGTATTCTGGGTGTTTCTCCTCCCCATCTAAATGCTAGAATATGTTTGTCAATATCTGCAAAATAACTGTCTGGGATTTTGACTAGAATTGCATTGAATCTGTAGATCAAGTTGGAAAGAACTTACAACTTGGCAATATTGGGTCTTCCTTTTCATAAAAGTATTTCCATTTATTTAGTTCTTCCTCGATTTCATTCAGATTTTTTGTCATCTTCCTCATATAGATCTTGAACATATTTTGTTAGATTTGTTTCTGTTTAATCTTTGGGGTGCTAATGTAAATGGTAATGTGTTTGAATTTCAGCTTCCAATTGGTCATTGTTGGTATATAGGGCAATAATTGACTTTTGTATATTAATCTTGTTTCCTTCAACCTTGCCATAATTGCTTATTAGTTCCTGAAGTTATTTTTGTCAATTCTTTCAGATTTTCTACATAGGTAACCATGTCATCTATTTCTTCTTTCCCAATCTGTATAGTTTTTACTTTATTTTCTTGCTCATTGTATTAACTAGGATGTCCATTACAATGTGGAAAAGCTGTGATAAGAAGAGACATCCTTGCCTTGTTCGTAATCTTTTTTTTTTTTTTTTTTTTTTTTATTTTTTTTTT